>NC_056744.1:80697422-80734922 GCF_019279795.1 Protopterus annectens | reverse complement strand
ATACCTAGGTTACATGTTTTAACTTTATGCACTTTATAATGTTAGAAAAATATTAACTACACTATGTGAAACATGTACTTTCTGAATTAGAAACGTATCACCTCTACAATTAGATAGTGAACAAAATCTATAAAGATATATAGGATCATCATAGGATCATAGGAAGTAACTAGGCTATTAGCCATGAGGCCCTTTTAAGCCTATCCAAGAGTTTAGCCCATGTTTAGACAAGTCAGCACCTAAAGCCCCTGTCCAGCAGGGACACAGGTGGAATTCCAGGGGTGTATTTTCTGTTTCCCATCCAGTTATCCAGGTGGGTTTAAAAAGGGATAATGAGGTACCCTGCTTGACGTGGAGAGGGAGTCATTCCACAGATGGGGGAGTCTCTGGGACACAAATCTGTCCTGCCAACAAGTCCTATTGATGTCATATAATAGGGTTGCATATTTTGCATTGTTTGGGTAAAAAAGTATTCATAATAATTGTTTATATAACCATTTATACCTATTTAAATAGTATTTTAACCTTGACTGGTACATTTTTCTATGAACAGGATCCCAATAATTCAAAAGTGACAGAATGGATATACACACATAAAAGATAACTGCAGACGTACAGTTGTTAATCATACAGTTAATGCTATAAGGGTGCTGATTCATAACCAGAAGTGACCTTGAAAGCAGAGCTTCAAAATTCACCTTGGCTGTTTTTCATTACTCTACAAGGTTAATGGGATTACACTCTCCTGACCAATAGTTATGGTTTGTGGCAATGCCAGACACTAAAAAATAAATGTGTTAAACATATAAAAAAGAAGAAGAAGGTGCATAAAACGGAACTCAGTTCCAGTCCACATTGCTGCTTTTTGAAGATTGTCTCAGGCACCTTGATACATGTACTGTCTGTTCTGTTTTGATATGCATTCCTACATGCATACACCAGACACCGTCAGGCACAGGGTAGTGTATAAAGACTATTCACTAATATATTCTTCTCACAAGAGTAAAGAGTTAAACAGCAAAATAAAATGAATTATTTTCTCTTTTGATGATTAAATGTATATTTTCTCATTAGCTTCATATTGGAAGTGTGTCAAAAATAAATAGAAAAACACAGAAAGAATAAGAGAAAAATAAACTAAACTAAAATGAATTACAATAATATCTTAATTCTAATAATGTACAATTGATGTTTTACTTCTGCACTTAAATATTTCTTTGGTGATTAAACTGTACTGTTGTTTAATTCAGAAAGATGGACAAAAATGTTCAAGATTTGCTCTTCACCTGTATTTTCAAATTTTTTTCATCTTGTTTGCATTGACATTTTAAGCATTAACATTTCAATATGGAGCTGTGGCATCATCAATTATCACTGTGTTATTACATGACTTATGTCATCCCTGAATTTCCTTAAGGTGTTTACCTCTACAATAACAGGACTTGCACTGATCTGTCAAGAAGTTCCTAAGAGTATATTACATTGTAGTGTTGGACAATGTCTTTGAATGACCCTTTTGAGTGTTACTACCATATGCAGTGATAAAGCATGCACCTTCTGTTGAGTGACATTATTATAGTATGTTAGAAGTCCCTCCATTGGCATTTTGTTGACCTCTCCAATAACTTTATCTGGCAATGATGCATTACATTTGTATGCTGAAATCTGTGCTTTAAATAAGAAGGCAAAAGTTGACACATGCTGTCAGATGAAAGAATATATGTGTTTTAGTAAAGTTACCAGTCATGTGCCTATCAAGCTGCGGTGGTGCAGAGATAGCATTGTTGCCTCACAGCAAGAGGTTCTCCCGTTTGATTCTTGGCTGGAGTGCGGGGAGTGCCTTCTGTGTGGAGTCTGCATGTCCTCCCCATGGTTTGGTGGCATTCAAAAGACATGCGTCAATGGGCATGCCTTCGTTGAAGGTTAGACGTTGAGCTGGCACCTCGGCATTCATGAAAATCTACTGCCAGTCATTAGCGGACCGGAGTTCCGCTGTGGTGACCCCTAACCGGGAAAAGCCGAAAGACAAACAGCAACAACAACCAGTCATGTGCCTAGAGTAGCAGCTATCAATTATCAGTTATTAGTTTTTTTTTTTAGAAGGACTTCTTGCATGGTGGTGACATTGACTTTGTCCTATCATTAGCACTGTGTAACAGTCACTTTTAAAATATACTGACTATACCCCTAGAGGCAGAATTTACTGAGGTAGAATTAAGGGAACTGCCAATACTAACTGCAGAAATAAGACACTGGCATGAGTTTCCTTTTGTAGAACAAGGGACATGAAAAGAAGAAAAATGTCTAACTTTTTTCATAGGTGAAAAGGTTACACCCTCTAATTCAGGTCGGTGTACTCATGAAAGTATTCCCGATTTGGCAGATTTGCAAACAAGCACTGGCATGTTTAAAAATGCACGGTGGGAAGAAGATACTTTAAGCAAGGCTAAAAACAGTATCCAGAATAAATAAAAAAACAGATGAGCAGATTGGCCCCATTCTATACCCACGTATTTAGTTAAGGAATGATTTGTTGTACATGATAAATGAAGACAAATGCTACACCAAGTGTTAGTTCCGAAGCCATTTAGAACAAGTGTTAAAGATGGCACTTAGCCATATTTTGGGAGGACACTTAAGGATGGATAAAATCAAAGGAAGAATTTTAGCTAGAATTAATTGGATTCTTGTAGTGAAAGGCAATGAGACTTTGTGTGCCTTTTGTCCAGAGTGTTAAAAGATCTCACCATATCAGGTATGGCCAGGACAGCTAACTGACAGCTAAAACTGGTGAAAGCTCTGTGACTGAAAACCTTTCTCTCACAGAAAATGTAATCAAAAAATTGAAGAAACATGCTAGCTAATTTTATTCATTAATAGTCAGAAAAGATTTATGGCTTCAGTTTCTTCAAAATCAATATTTGTTTCTGTCAGAATTTCACCTGTTTGGTTAAGAGAGAAGACCCTTCAACATGAGTTACTTAAGAAATGGTACTCATGATTCTTGTGTTAAAAAGACATTCAGTCAATATTATCTTGTATATATTACTTAAAATAGACAAACTGGATACAAAACTAGAATGTTTCAAAGAAGAGAACAGAAAAAGGCCAGAACATCTTGAAGCTATTATGAAACAAGGGCAAAAATCAACAGTATGGAAGAGACTTTGAATGATCATGAAAGCAGAATAACTAAAGGTGAGTCTCAGACTGAATTTCTTTTAAAACAAAATAACTGTCTCATAGAAAAACTTGATGATTTAGAAAATAGACTGAGATGAAATAAAGTTAGAATTTATGGTAACCTGAAAAGTATGAGGGAATCAATATAATAAACTTCTTAACTACCTGGCTACATAAAACATTAAATCCACCCGAAACTTTATCTTTTGGAATTGAAAGAGCACATAGAACTCTGAGAGCACCTTCTGAGAATGAAAAATCATCACCACATTCAATTATAGTTAAGTCAATGTCTAGCTTAGAAAAAGATCAAATATTAAAAGCAGCATGGTCCAGCTCACCTATTAAAATAGGTGATCATGTAATCAGATTTGACAATGACTATTTAGGTAAAGTAATGGTTAAAAGAAAATCCTGTTTGCCACTGATCAAGGAACTTGTCCTGCAAAGATCAAAGTATTCCTTTCCAAAGAAACCAAAATATTTAACATGCTGGAGGAGGCATCCACTTTTGTTAACAGCAATAAAATCCTTAATACTGAAGAAATAGAGTGGAATAGTATATCTCTGAAGAGACAGAGTGAGCTGAATTCTTAGAAAACTTCTTCTAAAACTAAAAAAAAAAACCAAAAAAATTTACTCATTCACTGATTGCTGGACTATTATTTTCTGAAACAATAGATTTGCCTTTTTAAGTAAAAGGCTTGTACTTGACTTTAAGCTTCAGAATATGTGTAAGTATGTATTTATATTATAAACTAAATCAATTTTTCATGATGGGGAATATAAAGGGTTAGCTTTACTGCTTTACTATATTTACAGTGAAAGACGATATATTTCATTTAACTAAACGTATGTGTGCTTCTAAATTTTAAACAAATACTTTCTGTAAGAAAATGCCATTATATTATAATCAATAGAATCGATAACTTTAAAGGTATATAAGTTAAGAATTTTATTTTATTTATTCAACATCACTTAGTATGTGCATTTCTGAGTTAACTGAATGTTAGATCTAAGTAATGTGCTTACTGGAAGTGTTAAAGTGCTGGTGTTTTTGTTTTTCTTATTCCTGTATAACACACTCCTTTCACAGGTCAGTTATGAAACAACTGAGGGAAAGCTTGAGAACAAAAGAATGTTCCATCCCTCCAGAATGCTACAAGTTTCCCACATTGAGATGTGCTGAAGAAAATGTAGGTCAAAGTTCATAACTGATGTCTGTGAAAGAAGAAAAATAACTTTCTTTTATCAAGTATATATATGAGAAATCTACTCAAAATAACACCTCTTTTTTCCCTTAGAAGTGAAAAATTGGTAAAACAAAAGCTATAGTAATGTTATAACATATAATATATATATAATATATAGTAATGTTGTAACATATAATTTGATAACATTTTACATGCTAACAGCTTATGCTGCAGTGTTATTAACTTTAACTATACATATCAACTATACTTATTTATTGAATGAAGTAAAGTTAGATGTTTGTTACTGATTAGAAGAGTTTAAAAGAACTAAGATGAATGAGAAACTTACAGAGGAAATTAGTAGCAGCTGTGTTCTGTGAGTTGTCATTTTTCACATGCTGTAGCCAGATTCTAATGTCAGCATGTAACGCTTAGATTAGAATAGCAGTTCACAATTGCTAAACACACATATTCAAATTAACTAAGCAGGAAATTCCTTATATATATATATATATATATATATATATATATATATATATAGTCAAGATTACTTGTAATATTGCAATTAACAGTAAACATCTTATGAATATGCATATGCACAATACTATGTAAGATTAATAAAACAGCAGTATCGGTAAATTAAGAAATATGTCCACATACTATAATATTTAATAAATAACTGATGATTAAGTAGCTCTTTGATGGGAGATTTTAGAAAAACAAAATATATAGAATAAGGTAGAATACTAATGGAAAAATAAGACAAAAATATATTTAAATAACAAACAGTTTTTAAGAAAGATGTCTTTTGCATATACCTGCATATGACAGAAATGTGAATGTACAAGATCTCATATACTTTGCATAGAAAATCATGTAAAATATTTTAAAATAATATGAAAGCTGATATTTGAAGCTTGGTCATGTGAAGTTTAAAGCTTTTTGCATGTTGAATGTTATTAGATTCATTAAGACTAACTGTAATAACTGATTTCATAAGTCAAAGTTGAAACATGAGTGTTTTAGTGCTGAATCAGGACATTCATTTTGATTGAAAGCAAATCATATTTTTCAATATGTTTGAATCCAGGAGGGGAGAATGGGATTTAAATTGAACACTTTATAACTTTTGAATACAATATAGACTGCAATTCTTTTTTTGACTCTGTAGAAAAAGTAAGACATTCTATTTGATGTCACTAAGTGCATATTTTATGAAGTAGTTTAATAAGCTAATTTTTTAAATATTTTGATATTTGATGTATTAAGAGTATTACAGAAATTTGAAATATGGGCACTTGTACTTTAAAAACTAATTCAGAGGTTTTTGTTAGAATCGTAAAATAAGTCTGTGTCCTTTGACATGATAAATATATATCTACATTGATCTCTCTTTTGTATTATAGTTTAGTATGACAATATTACTTGTGAGCTGTAAGTTATAGATGTCTTTATTTCTTCAGTTCCCACTCTGTTATACTTATTTACTTAGAGATCTAGTTATAATAATGCTGAATGAGTGAATAATTTAGGAATATTAAATGGGTAATTTATACTTTTATTATATAAATATAGGGGTCTATATCATAACATCGAAGTTGCAAAACTTCGAATGTTATAATATCGAACCCAAAACCTCGACGACTGACAACAGCAAAGCTACGGAACATCGAATACTTTCCCAGGAAAATAATTTGGTGGGCCGTTTCCACGGCTTCGCTATTTCCTCTACTGTGGTGCAATCTCGGAGTTGGTATATTTAAGTAGGGGGTGTGTGGGGCAAAGCCCTCCACATTAGAAATAGTTTTTAGTGTGTGTGTGTGTGTGTGTTTCATGTTTTGTGCTGGAACAGTGATTTTTTTCCCATGGAAAAAAATCACTGTTCTCAGCTTTCGGAGTTTTAAGATTTTGGGGTTAACAGTTCAATGTTATTGTATTCGATGTTATAACGTTTCAATCTTGTGATATAAACCCATATATAGTATACTATTTGTTAGATTATTTAATGTCTCTGATAATAGAAGAGGATTATTAAACTTGTATTTAGTAATAGGAGCAATAGTTTTAAATGGCAACATATATAAACAGATTAATAGTCTCTTATTATTTTGACCTATATATAATATTATATTAATTACTTGTAAATCATGGTAGCTTCTGGCTAATTTTTGGATGAATTTTTAGGTGTTGCTAGAAATAACAATAGTTTAGTAGTCTGACTATTTAATAGGCAAACTAGGAACTTTGGTATCCATGGTAGGTTGCGTTTTATTAGTATTATATATAGTTATAGTTGTAGATTTGTCTTTGTTTTTATTTTTGAATTTTAGTAGTTTAGTTTGTAGAAAGGAAGAATTTTAAAAATCTGGAATGTTAAGATAGTGTCATAGGAATACATTAGAGTCTTATATATAATTAAATTAATATGGTGGATAAATGTGTCATATTATCTTTATATTCACTGTATGGATAGTTTTAATCCATTAGTTACTAATGTGAAAGGACTAAATAATGGCAACAAAAGGAAATCATTAACAATATATTTAAAATTAAATAGAGACATTATATTCTTGCAAGAGACTCGCTTGATAGATAAAGATATGCAATATTTAAATAACTTAGGTCGTGAAATATTATCATCTGGTTCTTTTAACAAAAAATAATAGAAGAACTGCTATACTTTGGAGAAAATCAATGTCATGGAATCCTTTAATGATCATAAAGGAATGTATACATTTTTAATAATTAAATATAATGACAAGCTCTATACATTAGCTAATATTTACTGGATCCCTGCAATAGGTGCATGAATGGCTAAAGATCACTTAAAGTCATTGGAAGGGTAGTTTAATTTTAGCAGTGGATTTTAGCTGCATATCTAGTATAGAACATACAAGTGAAGTGAAGAAAGCTAAAGTACTGGCACTAGCTAAAGCACTAAATAGATGGATTAATAATAATAATTTAGCTGATTTACTAGTAAAAGCAGAAGATGTCATTGTTATTCACTCATTGTTCTTATGCACAATAGATGCAAACTAGAATTGATAGGATTTATGCCTCTATAGATTTACTTAATAAAGTGAATTATTTTAAAACTATTCCTTGTTCTCCATCTGATCATAATGTACTTAATATAGTAATGGATATGAGGAAATTTCAGATTGTTTATAGAATCTGATAGATATTGTGTAAATTAAAATGCTTTTCTCCAATATACTGTGTGAAAGGAAATGTGCAAGGCCAACAGCAGTTTTCAAAATAATATGCTTGCTTTGCAAGAACAGTTATGTTCAGCTTAGATATTAATAACATATAGCTGTGGGCAATGCTGTAAATGCATCCTGTTATAGAAAAAAAGGAAGTTGACTTTCTTGGCTTTCAGATGCAGAAATAAATAAATAAATAATATGCAGACAGGTCAAGTGATGCAAAGATGATGTGGAGAGACTTTTGTGAAGTCTTCAGATACAGTGAGAACCAAAAAAGGGCCTGAAATAACCATGGACTTTTTCATGACACAGACAGAAACCAGAAGAACAAGTCACAAGGACATTAAAAATAACATTGGTTGAAAAGAGTATATAAACTGGACAGTATGTTTCATTCGGGGGTGACGTCTTAGACTAAGTATACCTTAGTCTATTCATCTGTCTAGCTGTGTTGAAATAGAATTGAAATAGCTCTGACAGAATGAACTGTTTGGCAAGAATTTGTTCTGAGATAAATAAAGAATAACAGATACAGCAGTACGGAGTTTGTCTAGTCTACTTTTGGACATTTTCTTCAGAGGTGAAATAAAGACCTCTGCTTGACATTTCTTCAGAAAAGAATGAGATACATTCTTCAGTCAATACATTTCTTCACTATTTCCTTCTGTTTTATATTTTAATTAAATGTCTTTGCTTTTAATTTTTGCCTGCCGTGTTTCTGTATACCAGGTTTGATTTTTATTTGTTCTTGTTAAGGGACAATCAGTCACAGGAACAAACACAGAGGGATGCATAAAAAATAAAGTATACCCTATCAAATACCAGATTGTGGCAGGAAATAAGCATTAAAGCAGTAAATTAACAAAATATCAGTTATCAGCTGGCAGCAAAGTACAGGGATCGTTTAAAGCAATGGAAGGCAATTTTAGTATACAAAATTCAATGTTAATTAATTAAACAAAGGGGACAGTAAAAGACAAAAAAAAATACTTTACTGGTTTAATAAGCCAGGACAGATTCAGAATAAACACAGACATAACTTACAACCATACAGATTTAAAGTAAAGTTAATACAAATACAGTGTAAAGTTAAAGTTAATACAAATAAACAATGCAATTAAATGTTGGGTATTCAAGTCCACATCTGCATCTGGAAATGGAGTAACATTTAAGGCAGTACCTATGACAAATCCTAAATGACAAAAGGTTCTATAGTAACAAGAGAGGGTCAACCCCCCGCCCCCCACATTAAAAGTACAGTATGTCTCCAAAGGCAGCTCATGCATACAGCAAACAGGATCAATAATGGTAAAAAACAGTGAGTGTAATGTCATATTTTCAAAACAATGTATTACAGAAAAAAAACATTAGTCAAACTGGTGTAACTGCCATCCGGGTAATAATACACAGCAATACATACAGGTAGTAAAGTACAGAGTCATTACAAATAGTATTTTCAGCTAATAAAAATCCAAGCAAAAGCAGCACACCATGTTGGTTCATAAAAATTAGTGTAAGTTAATAACAGTCAAACAGTATCAGTACAGTAACAGTCTGTTAACAGTCTTACAAAAGTTTAAATTTGTTTCTATAATAGCAATCTATGAACAAGACAAGGCAATCTAAAACAGTTATAAAAAATAGGGAGAGATACTTAGATATAATAAATCATGAGAACAGGGACATAATCGGATACTTGATTTCAATATATTTTGGACATGCAAAATTTGTTTGCAAAGGCATGTAACCAGTCAAATTGTTGGGTTTTTAGCCACATTTCTTACAGAGGGAAAAATGCCATTACATGCAGTCCCTGTAGAGGTTACACATACAGGCTTTATGTTTAAAAAATCTTATGAAAGTAGAGTTGTAAAACAGTCAGCCATAAAAAACATTTACAGTTGATAAAAATAGGAAAAGGGATACTGTTTCCAAAAGAACTATGGTCATGGGAAAAAGCTTGAGTATA
Source organism: Protopterus annectens (assembly GCF_019279795.1). Classification (NCBI taxonomy): domain Eukaryota; kingdom Metazoa; phylum Chordata; order Ceratodontiformes; family Protopteridae; genus Protopterus; species Protopterus annectens. The sequence continues at coordinate 80,725,365 of NC_056744.1, read as the reverse complement.
AAATAAAAACAGCATGGGAGTTAACACATAATACTTCTTTTAAGGAAGAAATGAAAGAGAAGAAATTCTGTTACATAGAGTATGCAGTTCCAATAATGAAAATTAGTCACACATTACCAGAGGACAAGGTAGAAAATCACCAGAAAAAGAGGGAAGTTTGTGATAAAAAATAGGGAAAGATTTTAAAACAGCTCGACATTAGAAATGGTGTTATTTCAGGAGCTGAATTTTTCACTGGTATGGTGCCACTAAGGCAATATGGAAAGTTACAAAGTTGATAGCAAATGCAACTTATGGAGCTATCTCAGCTATAACAGAGCAGATGTGTTATAAAACTGTCAAACAAGTAACTGTTAACAATGAAGAAAGGCTATTAAGTACAAAAGATTACATTTTCCTGTAAATTACTTTTTTAATATTCTTTTCCCAAAGCAATAATAAAATTATGCAATGCAAAAGAAATATGCTTGTTTCTAATACAAGGTTTTGCCTTGTAAAGCAAGGGTTAACTTGACAAGATTTTGAAATGCTTGTGTGTAACTGCAAGACTGACAGCTTGCTTAAGTAAGCATAAAAACAGTTAAAAATAAATAAGTAATAATGGCTATGTGTCTATGGTGGGGTACTACAACGTCCGCATTAATTGTTCTTATCGTCATTATAAGATTTGTGTTAATAAAAGTATTACTCAAGTATAGCATTGAATGCAAGGAATTCGTATGTTGCAACAGACCAAGGGATTCAAAGTGCTAAAGATCATATTCTGTTGTAAATTGTCTTACAATTTTCATGGGTCTTAAATAAAAAAGTGGGAACTGATAGATATTGTGTAAATTAAAATGCTTTTCCCCAATATACTGTGTGTACAGTGAAAGGAAATGTGCAAGGCCAAACAGCAGTTTTTAAAATAATATGCTTGCTTTGCAAGAACAGTTATGTTCAGCTTAGATATTAATAACATATAGCTGTGGGCAATACTTTAAATGCATCCTGTTATAGAAAAAAAGGAAGTTGACTTTCTTGGCTTTCAGATGCAGAAATAAATAAATAAATATTATGCAGACAGGTCAAGTGACGCAAAGATGATGTGGAGAGACTTTTGTGAGGTCTTCAGATACAGCGAGAATGAAAAAAGGGCATAAAATAACCATGGACTTTTTCATGACACAGACAGAAACCAGAAGAACAAGTCACAAGGACATTAAAAATAACATTGGTTGAAAAGAGTATATAAACTGGACAGTATGTTTCATTCGGTGGTGACGTCTTAGACTAAGTGTGCCTTAGTCTATTCATCTGCCTAGCTGTGTTATAATAGAATTGAAATAGCTCTGACAGAATTAACTGTTTGGCAAGAATTTGTTCTGAGACAAATAAAGTATAACAGATACAGTAGTACGGAGTTTGTCTGGTCTACTTTTGGACATTTTCTTCAGTGGTGACATTTCTTCAGAGGCAAAATAAAGACCTCTGCTTGACATTTCTTCAGAAAAGAAAGAGATACATTTCTTCAGAATCCAAGTATATATGATGAAATTAAAAGAGTTTAAGAGATACCTTAAGGAACAAATCTATGATGTTTTATAATTGAATGATAATGGTCAGGTTAGTAAAGTCATACTACAGGAATCCTTAAAAATGCATTCTAAATATAGAATAGGAAGATGGGCTAGTAATAAAATGACAGTATGGGATAAAGAGTTGCTAGAAATACAAGATGAAATACACAAAGTGAGGTGTGAACAGCAAACAAAGAAATTTAATAATACTGAAGACATTAAAATATTAATGACAAAATATCGAACAGTTTTAATGCATAAAGTGGAGGTAGCTTTAGAAAAAATAAAATTGCATAGTGAAGAATTAATTTTCAAGGTGCTTACTGCGATGTATCCAAAGTCTCCTTAAGACACTAAGATCTTGCTGGCTGGATTCTGCTGAAATCAAAGTCTAGTTATCACAGTTTGTTGCCCACAGAAACTTGCAGTATATACACTGAAGCAACACCTAACTTTGTCACTTATACATTGATGCAGTAATTAATAAATAGCTTTTTATAACAAACCACACGTACTACTGTTGCAGCTTTAGTTGCACTGTACCACTTTTTACTTCTCGTTCAGCATAAATTATAACGTTTCTATACAAAATACTTCTAACAATTTCATTTGCTATAGTCTCTTTATAGTGGTTTTACATCCTGTTTTTCACCTTGGTATTCTATTTTGGTCTTTGTATGAAAACATCTGTTTGCTGGTGTTTGCAGAAAAATATGTTTTCATCCTGTAGAGAAATAATGCTGGTATTGTCTTTATCCATTCAAACTTCCTTGCTTATTACAGAGTGTTTTCATGTTGTCCAGTCTTTACAGAAGCTGCATACATCCTGCTTTTTACATTTTTGCTCTTACTGACCATGTGAAATGCATACATTCTGTAGGAAAACATGTCCATTAAGCAAATTCCTTATTTTCCAAGCCACAGTCATTTAGTATGGATGCTAATCACATATTGCTAAACTCTATTTCTACATTTAAGCAAGCTTTATTTTATACCTCATTTATGCATATTTGTAACAGAATTACTTTCAACCTTTTATTCACTGTTAAATACACTCTAACACATAGCTATGTGTCGACTTCAAAGAATCTACCTAGATTAGCCAATAGAATTAAGATGTTAAGCAAAAAGGAAGAGATCAATAATGTCTGAAATCCTCACACTAATATGCTTACTTCAGATATACAGGAAATGCTTAATATTTTTAAAAAACTTCCGCGAGGATACTAATAAAGATAAAAATAATAATCCTGATTATAAAATTGACAATTATTTAAAGAAAATGTTACTTGTAAACTAAATGACCAACAACTACCTGAGTTGAATAAGCCTGTTACCCTGATAAAAGCTAAAGAAGCTTTAAAAAAGGTAAAAAATGGCAAACCTTCAGGGTTTGATGGTTTAAGTATTAAATATTTTAGAATTACTGAGTGACATTTTCAGGATAATTCAGGGTGACAAAATAATTCTTCCCTCATGGAAATTTCTGTAATCTCACCTATACTTAAACAAGGAAAGCACAATATGTTACTCTCCTCATATAGACCTATTTTATTATTAAATGTAGACTGCAAAATATTTACTTCAATATTCATCAGAAGATTAAAATATATAGTACATTAATAAAGATCACACAGGATTTATTGTCAATAGATTAACTTATGATAATAAAAAGGATAGTGACTATCTTAGATTTAGTGAATGGAATGAACAAGAAATCAGCCCTAATTAGCTTAGGTAGTGAGAGAACTTTTGTTTCCATAGATTGCAACTACTTGTTTAAAACTTTAGAAGCATTTGCATTTCCAGAAGAGTTTATTGGAATATGTATAAAAAAAAACTGTATAGAGACTACATAGCATATTCTAAAATTGGATCATACATTTCTCAATGATTCACTTTAAACAAGGACACAAAACAAGGGTGACTCTTGTCCCCTTTATTATTTGACCAAGAAAATCATCAAGATAGTGAGGTTATGGCTCAATACAAAACCAAGTCAAGAATCAGCAGGCCAGCACAATATAGCATGGAAATTAAAAAAAACTTTAATACACCATAGGGGCAATCTAAAAGATTTATCCTTCAAAAAATAATCAGACCGGTTTCGGCTACTAAAGCCTTCCTCAGTGTTGAACTTTTAAGCTAACAAAGCATAATTTTATACATCCTGGTAACATCAAAAAACTTAATTGATTGGATGATCATAAGTGCTCATTCAATCCAGGTGGGAACAACCCACACAGTTTAATAATCCACTTTCACTTTTTCTCTTTGTTATTTAATAAGGTGTGCCACCCAGTTTTATTAGTCCTATCACCTAATAATCAATAATTGTGAATCTAAAATATGCAGCAGGATGTATAAGTGAATGCTTATACAAAGCATTAGACTGTCTTTTGTTTCTGATGTCACTGAAATGCTGCATCATGTGTAATCATAATGGTCGAGAAGTCTGCCCAATATAAAATGCTGAAAAAGAACATGTAGCTAAATAAATGATCCAGTCAGTACTGCAGTTAGCCAGAAATTTAATGTCAAATACCAAAGCGGTATTTTTGCTAGAAAACTGTTTAGACTTGACTACACTTGTGCAATGTGTGCAGTGTTCACATGGGACACGACCATATAATAATTTCCCAGTGATAGTTTTTTGTTAAATTAGCCCTTTACTAGTACAATTACCCTTTTGGGGGTAAATCACTGAGTTTAAACTATTGTTCAACCTAAAGGAATCAGAATCTAAAATGTATTTACATTGATTACATTGTCCACATTTTTTGTTTTACTATTCTGTCTTAAATTAGGAGACATATCTGTAGAAAGCTCTACTAGATTTTTAATGTTGCGGCCCATTTATAAATAAAAGTAGATTTCCTCTCACTACCTTTAATATTCTATCATCACAAGTTAAAATATGTCAGTTTTTATTTATCATATTCTTAACTGTACATGCACCAACATTGTATTGTATGATGAGTGCCCTCTTATACTGAGGAACAGTAGGAGCTTCTCCTTGTATATTGTTGCAGGTTGTAATAACATGATTTTGTTCCTGTATGTCCAGTGTTGTTATCAAATAATTTGGAACTATGGTACCGTGTCTATTTCTACTTTTCACTTTTTCCAGTCCAATACCAAGGAGTGGTTTATATTTTATTTCTCACCCCTCAGCTACTTCATCACTGATAGCCCTCACTAGGTCATAGGGATATTCCCTTTCCCAAAAACATCTTTTCTAATTTTGTTCTTTCCATTTCAGGCAGATTCTTATCAGAAATCATATGGGCAAGTCTTACAAATAGCCCTTTTACCAGACTTCTCTTCTGCACAAATGGGTGAAAGCTTTTAAAGTGCAAATAACTGAAAATGTCAATTTTCTGTATATATTAAACAGAAAACCTTCTTACCCTTTAATTATAAGGGTACATAAGTAATTGATTTGCTGATTGTTTGATGGGTAAAATTAAGGAATGTAGTTGTTTCATTAATATATTCAATAAATTCAGGGATAACATTTTTGTTGCCTGACCATAAAATAAATATGCCATCCAAAAATCTCAAGTACAACTTAATGTACTTGGAAAAAGGAGAAGGAAAAAGAAACTTGTTTTCCCATGCAAACATTACCAGGTTTGCAAATATGGGGGCACAAGCCAGTCCCATAGCTACCCCTTTAATTTGCTTAAAGATCTTGCCTTCAAAGCAAAATAAGTTGTTAGTTAGAACGACTTATGTAAGTTCAAGGAACAAATGAATGTCAATAGGAGTTAAAAAATCAAAACATAAAAGGGCTTCATGAAATAAATCTAATCCTGTGTCCAGTAGAATGCATGGAAATAGATCTGTTACCTCAATGGTTATAAGAAGTCTCAAGAATCTTCAATCATGTGTGTGTGGAAATGTCCTAAATAGTTTTACACATTCTATCATTACACCAAATAGATAAATCTTTGAACCTGCAGCTGAAAGAACAGACCTAAAAGATGGGTTGGTAATGCTTTTATGTATCTTTGGTATTCCAAAGACTGATTGTTTAGTGGGGTTAGCATTTTTTAAAAAGTTATACTTATCACTATCAATGTATTGTTCTAATAATCCTTCCAAATATGAAGAAGACTATATTTACTTCATTTCTGGATGCAGTGATATAAACCCCACTTTCATAAAGTATTTTTAACATTTCTGCACTATAATCAAAACTCCCATACAACACAATCCCAATTTCCTTGTTGGGATTCATGATCCTCAAAGAGTGGTCCCTTTTTAGGTCTTCCAGTAGGGAAAATTCTGTTTGAGTCAAGTTATAATCTTTAATACGTGTCACACCCAGTGAAGTGTTGGTAAATTTTTCTCACAATACTAGAAAATACTTGTGTAGTGGGATTCATTGCTGGCATCGCCACACTTTTCTTTTTAAATTTATTAACATCAGCATTACCACTTGCGACATTATTTTCAAACATCAAACCAAAATTTAACTTCCACAGAAACAATTTAAACTCCAGCAATGTGTCTATCAAATTATGTTTAGCTGAAGGAACAAAGGTAAACCCATTCTCAAAGAGTGAGAAATAATCATTGGTTAAAACTAAATTGCTAAAATTATAAATTGTAAAATTATTGCATGCTGCCATAATGCCATTATAGAAAAACACAATCTCCATTCCATACCATGAGGAACTAAAAGGATCTGGGTCCCCCTTGAACCCTGTTGTACTTTCTCCTCGCTGGTCTGCTTGTGGTTCCTTGACCTGGAGGTCCATAATCCCTGTCAAAAGAAGGATTTTCCCTGTTTGCTAACCTCTCAGACCTGAGAGAGATAACCTGATGAAGCGCACTTGTTAGGTGCGTGAAAGCGCTTGTTCTGTTTTTACAATAAAAATCGTTGCTGCTAATCCATCGTGGAGGTTTCAGTGATTTGTTGGATAACCTCTCAGACCTGAAAAGGGGGAGAAAAGTCTTGAGGTTCAACTTCCAAAGGCTCATAAGGGTTTGTAAACTCTTGTGGAGGTAATCCATCACCCAGGCCCTCCCTGGGGCTATGATGGTGCTTAAGGGGAGGATTAGATTCAGCCTGCATATTCTGTTTAATTGGTAAAGGGAAAATGTTACCAAACTCATATTGTTGCTTGTCCCCAGCTAGTTTTGAGATTCAGCCTGCATATTCTGTTTAATTGGTAAAGGGAAAATGTTACCAAACTCATATTGTTGCTTGTCCCTAGCTAGTTTTGTATTTTTTTCTATTTTTGTCCTTCTCTACATGAGAATCCACATTATCAAACACATTGTCATAAATACCCTTGTGTGTCAGGAAAAACAATCACTAACAATGACACCATGCAACTGCTGCACTTCCTTTTCCAAATTATCAATCAAAAATGTATTATTTTCAATAATCAATGCTAAAAGTTCAAGTCATTGTCAGTTAAACATATCTACCAAATCATTGTGAAATTTTCAACCAGGTATAACACCATTAGGAAATTAAAAATGACAAAGACCATTTGGCACCCTGCCTAAAGGAATACATTGATTCAAACATGCATTGTCCAGTTTTTAAGTCATTAAGTCTCGTTATTTTTTTTTCAAGATGGAAAATAAGTTCTTTCAGGTTGCTAAACTCTTGCACCACCAGTATTAATTGCTGTTCAGAGGCCAGAAAAAACTTTTATTTAACCAAGCACCAAAATTAAATGTGTTGGAAGAACCCGAATTGCCTGAAAGTCTGACATTATCATTAAAAGCACTACTATTGTCATTATGGTTGAAAACATGTTTACTGTTTAAACCAGTACCTTGTAAGTTGTTAAGTTCATCGGCTTGCTGCCTGCAGTCAATAGAACTGCATGTGTGTTGATGAAAGAATAATCATTTACCACTTCTAAATTGCTGCAAATCCTCTAATCAACTATACCAGGCATTCCACTATTAGTTAAACCACAACTTCTCGCACCACTCTGCAGGAAATCAGTAAGCAGCCCAGCCAGTTTCATGAGTTGAGCAGTAATGGAATATAGAGATGGGGCATTACTCTCAGGTGCTACGATGGTAGGTTTGTCACCCATAAATAAACTCTCATTCCCATCCATTGGACACAGATCGAGCCATATATTTTTAGTTTAATTTACCAAATTAAACTCAAAAAATCTCCAAGTTAGTGAAGTTATGGCTCAATACAAAACCAATAATTACAAGAAGAAGTGTAAGCTGTCTCCAACTCCAAAATGGGATAAAACCAATGGAGATCCAAAGATTTATAGAAAATCAATTTATTTAAGCTTTAAAATTTAACATTAGCTTTTTGTCTACTGCACCAGCAACAGACTTCATCAGAATAAAAAAACAAAGTGCAATAATAATTTTTATGCAAAAATTATCAGGAGTTCTTCAAATAATTAGCCTATCATGTGACTGAGTCAATTACTTCATTAAATTGTTTAAAAACCCAATCCCAAGATCTTATAACACCAAAGCACCAAAAACATGATCATTAAAATTTTATTTAATTTTCTTTAAAATGCATTTAAAAATGCATATTGCAAATAGAATTTGACAAATAAAACAATACAATAAATATATGTATCATAGAGCAGCTGCGGTGGTGCAGCGGTTAGCGTTGCTGCCTCACAGCAAGAGGTTCTCCGGTTCAATCCTTGGCTGTGGTGCCTTATGTTTGGAGTCTGCATGTCCTCCCTGTGGTCGCGTGGGTTTCCTTGGTGTGCTCTGGTTTCCTCCCAAAGACATGCTCTAGGTGGATTGGACACTCTAAATTGGCCCTAGGTGTGAGTGGGTGCATGTGTGTGCCTTCTCTGGAAGGTTGGGCGCCAGGTTGGCAACTTGACACCATAAAACTCCACTGCCAGTCATGAGCGGACAGGTGACCTGCTGTGGTGACCCCTAACCAGGAAAAGCCAAAAGAAGAATAAATATATGCATCATGTAAGCCACAAATTATTCTATCAATAATTAAACCTAAATGAAAACATCTATTATTGTCCACAATAATATTTATATTTATAATTTTCTGCTTTTTCATTAAGCAGGGGAACCAAAGAAAGTGCATCATTTAAACCAATAAGGCGACTGGCATATAATCTCACTTGCCACATTAATTCTTTTAGTTCTGTTTTCTCTTTCCAAGCACCTCCCTTTAAATTATAAGATACTATTTCCAGAATGGTAAAATAAAATGCTTTAAATTACTTACATTCCAAAGTATGCTTATACAAAGCATTGTTAATATTATATTTTAGTGTTCATGTTTTTGATGCTGTGATACCCCTGCAATGGCTCAGTAATCAAGGAGGCTTAATCCTCACCACTAACACCAGTGAGGGATGTGCACATTGGGAGGATGACAAGTACACACACAGTAAAGTACAATTTCCCTTAAGAGCACACAGAAATCACAGTCAGTCTGGGGCTAGTTTCTCCCTCTCTCTCCAGATCCCCAATAAGACTCCCCACTGGCACAGCTATTGGGTTATGATCTCAGCCAAGTGGTCAAGCCAAAACCTCCAGCACCCTCTCTGTCCAACTAGTGCTTCGTGTCCCTGCCCAAGTAGCTGACACACACACACAAGTTGAGATTTGATTTATATACAAACACAGACACTCCTGGGGAAGGCTGGCACAGGTTTACTAGCTATGCCCCCTTCTGCCCAGACTATAAGGTAGTAATCACTGTCACCAACCACCCTTTATCAACTACTTTAAGGTCATTCCCAAGGGTGACCAATTCTACTGTGTAATGTTACTATTATCCAAATGGTAAGTGTGACCAACAGCAAGGCTATTTAGGAGTGGCCTATACAGTGTCACCAACTACATATGCAAGTACTCTAAGAGCTTAAATATCTCTAAACAAACCAGCCACAATTAAAAGGCTTAAATACATTTAATAATAAATAATAAAAGCACAAGGCAATACTCGATAACTCAACACAGTGACACCAGAGTTCAGAATCACAGGAAATACTTTAAAACAACATTGCAGGACAGTCTCAAATAAATACAGAAAACATCTAAACTAATCTTTACTGTATTCCTGTCTATATCTAAGAGATACTATGCCCTAAATGACTTACTTATAGAGCCAGGCAAATATAGATGAGAAGTGCTGATGAGAGGATGTTTCTAGGTCCAAAGACAAATGTAAAATGCACAGACTTTCTCTGAGAGATAGTTCTTAAATTAATAATACCCATTACTGCTGGGTTAGGTGGATGACATCACTATTTGACACCTCTGCCTTCAGTTTCCAGGCTAACAGAAACTTAAAATTTAGCACCTCTGTGCCAAAAATACTTATATTTTAGAAGTTTGCTTGGAACTGGAAATCATAAAACAGTTACACACTTTTACCTTTGAAACTTGTTATTATTTCTGTTTCCAGACAATAGAAAGAATTTCTAGCTGCAGACATTTTGTCTCCTAGCTGAGATAAACACTATATCATAAACAATTCATTTATTTCCTTAGAGTTTGCAAGTTAACTTTGTTCTTTTCCAGTAGGGTACACTGTGGTTACATTCTTGAAGCTCAGCACATAACATATAGTTTAACATAGCATATAGTTTTCTTACATTTGTAAGACAAGCATACAATCCACATTACTATTCACAAATAACATAGAATTTTTTACAAAATTCCAGCTGGCTGGGCTAGCAGCCTTCACAGATGCTTTGGTGTTTTAAGATCTTGGGAATGAGGTTTTTAAATGATTTATTGAATTAATTGACTCATTTGTATGATAGGTTAACTATTTGATGAACTCCTGAAATTTTTGTATGAAAATTACTATTGCACTTTGCTTCTTTATTCTGATGAAGTCCATTGGTGGTACAGTGGACGAAAAGCTAATGTTACGTTTTAAAGCTTAAGTAAATTGCTTTTCTATAAATTTTGGGATTTCCATTGGTTTTATCCCATTCTGAAGTTGGAGACAGCTTACACTTCCCTTTATTATTTGCATTAGTTATTGAACCCTTAACTAATAGTGTAAGAAGCAATGGAAAAAAATATGGATTTTCAAGTAATAGAGATTGTCAATCTAAAACACAGCTTTTTGCAGATGATATTTTACTAATTCTAGGAGATTTCAATTTTTTGATTGAAGAAATAATTGAGGAAATTGAAAAGTTTCAAGAAGTATCACTGCTGACATTTAATAGCAATACAACTGAAACTTTAGTGTAAAATCAATTAGATAGTAAGTTTAAGGATAAATATAATTGGGAACAAAAAGAATTAAAATATTTAGTGATAAAAATCTATCCAGATGTCAGTAAGATTATTAATAGTAATTTTGAAAAATGAATTGAAGTATTACTTCTTATTAAAAATTGAATTATTTTTTTTTGAAGATAGGTTAGTGATTATTAACATGATTGTATTATCCAAGATTATATATACATTGCATTCAATAGTTTTAATACCTGATAAAAAAACTTTTAAAGAAAATGGAAAACACATTAACTTCATTCTTATGGTATCCTAAAAAGTGGAGGAGTGTTTATAGAAATCATATAAGGTTATGGGAGTATGGTGATATTAGCTTCCTAGATGTAGAAACCTTTTCTATTGCTGCAAGTTTTAACCCTGTTATACTCTGGATAGACTCAATCAACACCAATCAATGGAAAACCATCCAGGAGCAGATTATACTGAATTATTATAAGTTTATTAAAGATGATAAATTAAAAATATGCAATAATCCTTTCATCTGGTAATAAAATTTACATTAGAAGGAAACTCAGTTTAATGTTTAGATGCTGCATATATGCAATCAATTCTTAAAATAGTTAAGAAATATGTTTTTAGAACTCCATTAATATCAAAATGGAAATGTTTGTATTTTCCTATTGCACATACCTCTAGATTTAAGGAAACTCAGAACAATATTAAAATAAATTTAATAAAAAGGAATGGATTAGTATTACGGTCTGATTGCTTTGAAAAAGGAAAAGCTAAGTTGCCAGAATATTTAATGAAAGAATATAAGTTGGCTGAATCTGCTAATCAGTAAATTATATCCATTAGTAAGAAATTAAACAAATTTGTGGATAATATGGATAAAAAGGAACAGAACATTATTCCCCCATTATATGAATATATGAATGCTGTTATCAGAGGTCAGTTGACATACAAAGGAAGCTTGTCCAAGCTATATGTTAATTATAAATAATAGGTTCTATATGACATGGTCGAAGCTTTACTTAATCGAATAAGTAAAGCTCGAACTTCTAATATCGAAACCATAAATTGTCAAATGGCTGATTTAACCCAGTGAAACATTTCCCTTGGCCGTTCTGTGCAGTATGCCTATTTCTCCAATTTGGAGCAATCTCAGAGTTGGTATATTTAGGTAGGGGGTGTGGGGGCGAAGTCCCCCACTTGATTTTGGATGTAAAGTTTTTTTTTTTTTGATTCAGCCAAGGGAAGTGTTTCCCTTGGTTGAATTGGCCATTCGACGAGTTTAGCTTTTGATATTACAATGCCTTATCTGCAAGGCCATGGAGCGTATTATCATGGAACTTATAAACAAAGACATTGGCAACCTTCAAACCTTGGACCCCACCCAGTTTGGGTTCGTGAAGGGCCGATCTTGTCTCCTGAACCTGATTGACTTCTTCAAATCAGTCTCCAGAGCCATGGACAAGGGTAAGGTCATCCACACAGCCGATCTAGACCTTGCCAAGGCCTTTGACACCATCCCCCACTCTGGAATCATAGATAAACCTACTAAGCTGGGCATTAATCCCTACATCACACAATGGGTTGCTAACTGGCTTACTGATAGAACCCACACTGTAAAAGTAGCCGACTCCAAATCCAGCTCCAGACAAGTGACAAGTGGAGTACCTCAGGGTTCAGTCCTGGGACCGCTGTTGTTTGGCGTCTACTTCTCTGAAGTACAGGCCAACACTAAGGGACTCTGGATAACAAAGTTTGCAGATGACTGCAAACTGGGAGCCATTATTGAATCGCCAAATGATGTGGATACTCTACAAAAGGGCCTTACAGAAACAGATGCTTGGTGCCAGAGCCATGGGCTCAAGCTCAATGCCAAGAAATGTATAGTTATCCCCTTTGGGAAAAAACATGTATCCATGAATTACCATATAGGTGGCAGTACACTAAACACAGAAAGTGTGATAAGAGACTTAGGGACACAGGCGGACAGTGGTCTCACCTTCAATAACCACTCGCCACAACAGTCAGGAAATCCTTCTATGTGGCACACCTCATCAATAAGGGCTTTTCATCCAGAAAAAAAGAGGTCATTGTCCCACTGTACTCATCCTTCATTAGACCCATTATAGAATACAATGCCCCGTTTGGTATGTACCTCTCAAGACATCTGCAACAACTTGAAAGGCCGCAGAAATACCTCACTAAAAGAATCACAGGCCTAAAGCAGATGCCCTATGCTGACCGCCTTAAAAAACTCCAGCTATACTCTGTCACATATCGTCTACTCAGAGGCAATCTCTGCTTAACATTCAAGGCCATGTCAAACCCAGAGCTGTTGGAAATGCTACACTTAAAGAAATCCCAATCCCTCAGAGCCACACGCTCCAGGGATCTAAACCTTGTCATCACAATAAACAAAACATGCTGGAGGGATAGGTTCCTGACCCAGAGACTCCCCAGACTCTGGAATAGATTGCCCATACATGTCAAGCAGAGTGCTTCTTTGGCCCTCTTCAAAAGGAACCTTGACGATTGGATGGGAGAAAGGAAATTCACCCCAGGGATCACGTCAGTCACCCTGCTAGACAGGGGTCCAGGGAAGTAAATAGTGTGGGAAGAAATAGCCAGGGAATTGTTATGGCTAGGCTTGTATAGGCCCTAGGGCTGATAGCCTAGTACCAACCTATGAACCTATGAACCTATAAGATCGAGCTTTAGTTATTTGATTAACTAAAGTTTTGATATTGTAATATAGATGCAAATAATAATGACAGAAATTTTGATGCAAACATTCAAAATATTGGTGGATTGAGTGACTCAACAGATGGTAAGAATAAAGCTTTGATACTTAAATCGGTTAATCAAACTTCTTCAAGTTTATACTGGAAAGTTTTTATGTGGAAATATATATACATAGAATGTTTGTTACTCCATATAAAATGTTTGCGTTTAGTAAAATTACATCTTCAGTTTGTTGAAGATGTAGTAAAGATGTAAAAGCTGATTGGGCACATGATTATGGATTGTGAAAAATATAATGTTTACTGTGAAGAGATAAGTACATTTTTAAGGGGTTATGGTCTGATAATTTTTTTTAACTATATCAGCAAAACAAATGAAAGTTACACTTCCTGTATCTGTAAAAGCCAAAGAGCAAAGAGTCTTTTGGGCTCTCTTGCCAGTTACTAGAAAAGTTATTACAAAAAAACGGAAATCAAACTTACTTACAATGTTCAAAGAATTTTTAAATTTAACAAAAATACTATATAAAACTGAAAAAGAAGTGATCAGAATAAGATCTATAAATCAAAGTAAGACCTTTTGTTTTTGGGACAATCTTGAAATATTGCTATTGAAATACCAACATTGTTAATTTGTTAATTGTATAAGATTACCTTGATGATTCAATGTATTCCTATCATTGTATAACAATATGTGAATTTGAATGTCTTCCTTCCTTTCTGTGTATATATTGTAAACATGTTAAATTAATAAAACATTTCCTAAAAAAAAAGAACTCACCATATCCTGGGTTCAGTTATCTTTTGATACAGATAGCCATGGATCTTGTAAGTCCCTTTGTAAAATCTAATAATGACTGCCAGCACATTTCAGTGATTAATGATTATGCCACTATGTTTCCTGAAGCAGTACCTCTGCAAAAAGCCAATGCTAAGTCAATAATTGGAGAACTTGTATTACTTTTACTCATAGTAGAGGTTGCCAAAGAAATAATTAAGGTCCATGCATTTATGCCCAGGACAATGCACCAGCTCTTTCCCTTTTAAGTGAAACAGTTAAGAACAAAACTCTGAAGTCTATAATAATGAAGATCATAGAACAAGATAGTAATAGCAGGGATTAGTTACTTTCCTACCTCCTGTTTTCTGTAATACCAAGCTTCAACAGTATTTACCCCATTTAAGTTGCTATATGGAACATATCCCAGAGCCTTGCTGGACATAGGACAGGAGACTTGGGAGGAAGGAAAATGTTTAAAGGGTTGATAGCACACTTTACAAACTTGCAAGCTAGGTTACAAAATTGTTATGCTAATAATTAATAAACTCTGTAGACTGGCCAATTCTGAAACACATCACTCTAAATGATGCTGTCCTTCATTTCAGTCATACTTTTCTCTCCATCCTTGACTCCATAGCACCTTTCAGAAAAGTAAGAATCACAACATCTCACACCCCCTGGCTCTCAAAAGATGCACTCACTTTTATGAGAAAAAGAGACAGTACCTGGAAAGAATGGAATAAAACTAAATCACCTTCTCTTCTCCAAACCTATAAACAGCTACACAATCTGGCTAAAAAGCATATTAATACAGATAAGAAAAAATTCTACTCCAATGCTAAACTCACCAATAAATCTAGTGAATAAAAAGTAACAGCTGGAACCACGTCAGGATGCACAATTAATGAATGCCGATGTTGCCGTTAAAAAACGTACTTTAATAGACCGTTAGTAAAACAATGAAATAGACATTTAGCGCTTTCATCCACACTATGGTGGACTTCATCAGAATGTCTAATCTAAAAACTCTGTCGGTTATTTAATAACTTTTTGGCACCAAAATCGGCCCTTTTAAAATTTTAAAGTGGTATTGCAAGAACAAAATCTACCACAATAAAAAAATATATAAATACAGTAATCATCCTCATACAGTGTAACACAAACATTGTTGTCCCATCAAAATAATTACTGATGATTATTTTTAAAAATCCTGTACAATAATTGAAAAAAAAAAAAAAAAAAAAATATATATATATATATATATATATATATATATATATATATATATATATATATATATATATATACTAACTCATATATAATAAAATAAATTAATAACACATAGGATGAAATAATTCCATGGCAGAGGTTGATTTATTGCCAACATATTTATGTGTAACAATATAATTGCTTATGATATACGACCATTTATATAGTATAAGAACTAAGGATATGAATAATGCCTTATATAGACATATAGCTGATAGAGGTGGAACACACACTTTTAAATTTGGCATTATTGATAAATTAGTAGTAAATACACAGGGTGGTAATATGAAAGCCCTATTAAGCAAAAAAGAGATATTATGGCAAATATTCACAGATGCAGCTAGGGAATCAGGATTAAATGAATATATTACTATACAACCCATTTTATCCTTACGGTAATACGAAGGAGATAATGAAGTAAAAGAAGTATCATTAAAATGGTACAATTTTTTTACCTCATTCAGTATTTGAAAATATATAGGGTTAGTGCTTAGAAAACATATATAAAGAGTAATTTATTCAGTGACTATATAAAATCGAGGGGAGAATTTCCCTTACACTGTGAATAGAAGTTTGTATATCTAACATGCATAATAAGACATTTTGACATTATTTAAATTAGTTTAGTGTACATTTGCAAACATATCAAACCTTGTAGTGTCTTCCTGAATTGATGTATATGCTTAGGTGAGAGGTACATCTATAGAGATCTGTCGTATATCATAAGCAATTATATTGTTACACATAAATATGTTGGCAATAAATTGACCACTGCCAAGGAATTATTTCATCCTATGTGTTATTAATTTATTTTATTATATATGAGTTAGCATATATATATATATATATATATATATATATATATATATATATATATTTTCAATTATTGTACAGGATTTTTAAAAATAATCATCAGTAATTATTTTGATGGGACAACGATGTTTGTGTTACATTGTATGAGGATGATTACTATATTTATATACCTTTTTATTGTGGTACAGTTTGTTCTTGCAATACCACTTTAAAATTTTAAAAGGGCCGATTTTGGCACCAAAAAGTTATTAAATAACTGACAGAATTTTTAGATTAGACATTCTGATGAAGTCCACCATAGTGTGGATGAAAGCGCTAAATGTCTATTTCATTGTTTTACTAACGGTCTATTAAAGTACGTTTTTTAACGGCAACATCGACATTCATTAATTGTGCATCCTGACGTGGTTCCAGCTGTTACATTTTATTCATTTGGGTGTTGTCAGCTAGTAGCTGGTTGCTGTATTGTTTTGCCATTATTGTTGATATGGATGTAACTAATGGAACGCCGAATGGACAGGTAGACCGAGAAGAAATTTTGCGACTTCAGTCGGAAGTGCATATTTTAAAGGAAGAAATTAGTAAACTGAGGGAACTGTATGGCCAAGTGGACAATGCAAAATCCAATGTTATCAAGTCTTTACCACCTATGATCTCCGAACGGAGTTTTACAGCATCAAATATACCTAATGGACAAGGTTCAAGACACTATCGAACCAATGATAGGGCGGCAGATGACATAAACGGCAGAGAGGATATTAATAACAGAAGTCATCATTCAGATAAAGACTACACCTTTGACTTTTCCTTGCTCAAAATGAATGAAGAAAGTGAACGGACGGGTATGAGACCCAAATGCCCTATGTTCACTAAAACATATTCCACAACAGTTAATAGATCACCTGCCATTTCTAAAGGTGCTGTCATAAGTAGCTCTAGCCCTTTGGGTCATAGGCTTTCTGAAAATAGGAACGACACTGATATTTATCAACTGGATTATTTTTTGGCTAAAGATTTTGATTTTGGTAATGTAAAACATACAGAACCATGTGTCAGTATAAGAAACACTGATATTCAAGGAACTTTGAAAGATTTTATTTACAGTTTGGGTAAAAAATTGATTATGATTAAGGGTTTAAAAATTGACAATGCATACTTAAGTAAATGTATAGCATTAAAAATTGTGCCAATGGGACTGAGATTTTTCAAAGTCCCTATGGGTATACATATGGATGAACATAATGTTAATGATTTTAATATTTTATTTGATAAGTTTGGTATAGAATTTATGCATCATCTTATTAAGAAAAATGATGAAAAATGGTGTAAACTAGTAGCAGAGGTCGAGAAATTGAATAATGTGATTATTAATGACTTATTATTTCCTCAATGGAAAAAGCTTTATGAAAAGCAGTATAGTAATGCCGACACTAAGGCACAACATATTTACAATAAAAAAAGTAAAAAAATACAGAGAGATTTGAACCAATATAATAACAAACAGGTTTATAGATGGAAAGAGACGACACAACAAGGTTATCAGAGTGATACTAATAATAATGGAAGATATGAGAAGAAAAATTTTTACAGGGAGAAAAATTATGTAACGAATATAGAGTTGAAGAGAAATTGGAAAGGGAGAAAACAGAGACAACAAGGGTACCAGACATATCAAGCAGATTATTATGGAGGAGAGAGAATGAGGACAGAATATTAGACAATATATCAAATGAAGAACAAATAGAATCATTGGATGAGATAGTCAAAAGTTATAGGAATTTTAATATTTATAATTACACCAGTATAGATTTAAGGTTAGATCATTTTACATTATTAGCTAAAGGTATGAAATGTATACCTAGACCTAAATTTAGCCTGGTGGATACTATTATAGAGATTAAATTATACACACGTAAATTGAATTTAGCATTATTTTTCAAAAATAATGCACAGACTCAAGATGGTGATGAATTAAAGAAAAAGAGCACTTACATACCATCATCTCATCCTAATGTAACTATCTATGAAAAATCAATAACAAATGAGATTTACAAAATTAATAATAAATTATCCAAATATTGGAAAGATGACAATTTAACTATGGGAGAAAGACAAGTCTTAACTGAATTGATATATAACTTGGATGTTTGAGTTATGAAACCGGACAAAGGGGGTGGGGTGGTTTTGTATAATGCTTTTGATTATATAAACAAAATATACAAAATATTATATGAAACTGGCAATTATGAAACTATATCAATTAATGAGATAAATGTAGGATATAAGAAAATAGATTTATGTTTACAAGATTATTTGATTGACAATCGGATTACATTGGATATATACAACTATATGAAAGTTGAAAATCCAATATTGGCAAAGATAGTTGGAATACTGAAAATTCATAAAAATGTTAAACAACCACCCTTCCAACCCATTGTATCAGGGAGAAATTCTAAAATCTACCCAATAGGTGTTGTTATAGATAGATGGCTTAAACCAATATATAAGAAATTAATGCATTTAGTTAAGGACTCATGGTCTTTTCTTAGTAAAATAAGTACTAACTTAAGAAAGGATAATATATTGTTTATTACTATTGATGTTATTGACTTATTCTTGTGTATACCAAAATAACAAGGACTTGAGGATTTTTATAACAGCTTAATTAAATTTTCAGATTTAGAATGGGATAGAATTAATCTCATAATGGAACTTATGTCACTTGTGTTGAAACACAATTATATTCAGTTCGAAGGTGAATATTTTAAACAGACCAGAGGCGTAGCTATGGGGGCAGCTTGTGCCCCCATATACGCCAATCTGGTCATGTTAGAATGGGAAACCACTAAATTGTTCACTAGTGAATTTTACAAAAAAATCATCCACTATTCCAGGTTTTTGGATGATATTTTTGTGCTATGGGAAGGTAACATAGATAGTGTAATGCCATTTATGGAATTTTTAAATACTACCAGTACATTTCTAAAATTCACCTACACACATAACAATTATGGTATCCCCTATTTGGACACGTATATATCAAAGACAAATGCAGGATTTAAATCAAATATATTTCGAAAAAAGACCTTTTCTAATAATTATTTAGAATACAACAGCTGTCATCCTAGGAACATGATGAAAAGCATATTCAAGGGCTAGTGTATACGAGCAGCCCGAATGACATCAGAATATGATGATATGTTAAAAGAAATTGAGCTTATAGTTAATATGTTTAGTTCGTTTAGTTCCAGGGGATATCCTGTTTATATGTTGAAAGATGTCTCTAAATATGTGATAAGTGAATGGGGTAAAAAATTTCCCCCATTATTAGGAAAGGAGCTGGTTAGTAAGCAAGATACAATTGATAACAACAATAAGTTACAATACAATTGAGCATGTATATTACAATACTCTCCCCAAGCAGATATTACTAAAAATATAATAAGAAAAAATTGGAATATGTTGGTTGTTGATGACGAAATAAAGGACATATTAGGTGATTACCCAATATTTGTTTATAAAATGGCCCCTAACTTAAAAAAGAAACTTGAAACAGGATCCTTACCAAGATATAAGAATGTTTAAAAAAACATACTAACAAATGTGGATGTTGTAAGCAATGTTACACCATATTAGAAACAGAAAGTATAGTATTGGATAACATAATGAAAACTGTTATTAAATTTAAACAAGGAAATTGTAATACCAAAAATATAATTTATTTAGCTAAATGTACTTTATGCACTAGTTACTACATAGGAAAGACGGATTGTCAGTTTAAGAAAAGAATTTACGACCATTTATATAGTATAAGAACTAAGGATATGAATAATGCCTTATATAGACATATAGCTGATAGAGGTGAAACACACACTTTTAAATTTGACATTATTGATAAATTAGTAGTAAATACACAGGGTGGTAATATGAAAGCCCTATTAAGTAAAAAAGAGATATTATAGCAAATATTCACCGATGCAGCTAGGGAACCAGGATAAAATGAATATATTACTATAAAACCCATTTTAGCCTTACGGTAATACGGAGGAGATAATGAAGTAAAAGACGTATCATTAAAATGGTACAATTTTTTACCTCATTCAATATTTGAAAATGTATAGGGTTAGTGCTTAAAAAACATATATAAAGAGTAATTTATTCAGTGAATATATAAAATCGAGGGGAGAATTTCCCTTACACTGTGAGTAGAAGTTCGTATATCTAACATGCATAATAAGATGTTTTGACATTATTTAAATTAGTTTAGTGTACATTTGCAAACATATCAAACCTTGTAGTGTCTTCCTGAATTGATGTATGAGCTTAGGTGAGAGGTACATCTATAGAGATCTGTCGTATATCATAAGCAATTATATTGCTACACATAAATATGTTGGCAATAAATCGACCTCGATCAAAGGAATTATTTCATCCTATGTGTTATTAATTTATTTTATTATATATGAGTTAATATATATATATATATATATATATATATATATATATATTTTCAATTATTGTACAGGATTTTTAAAAATAATCATCAGTAATTATTTTGATGGGACAACGATGTTTGTGTTACATTGTATGAGGATGATTACTGCATTTATATACTTTTTATTGTGGTAGAGTTTGTACTTGCAATACCACTTAAAAATTTTAAAAGGGCTGATTTTGGCACCAAAAAGTTATTAAATAACTGACAGAGTTTTTAGATTAAACATTCTGATGAAGTCCACCATAGTGTGGATGAAAACGCTAAATGCCTATTTCATTGTTTTACTAATGGTCTATTAAAGTACGTTTTTAACTGCAACATCGGCATTCATTAATTGTGCATCCTGACGTGGTTCCAGCTGTTACTTTTTATTCATTCGGGCGTTGCCAGCTAGTAGCTGGTTGCTGTATTGTTTTACCCATAAATCTAATCCCAAAAAAATTTGGCACTCTATTAATAAGATCCTACACCCAGGCAACCCTTCTACTCCCAAACCCTACCCCAACAACCCCCCCTTGAAACTGCCACTCTTCTAAATTCATACTTCATTGAATATTCACAAACTCACCCACAATTGTCAGAACAATAAACACACACCCCACTCCACATTTTACCAATACGCTCTCTTTTACACTAGACCCCATCTAGACATCTTACATCAAATCTCTCCTGCTTAAGCTGAAATCATGTTCCCCCTCTTCTGACAAACTCCCCCCTTTCTTAAACTAGCCACTCACTCAGTAGCCTACCTCATCTCTATCCTGATCAGTAGATCTATTTAAGAATCCACCATCCCAGATATATGGAAATAATTTTTATCACTCCATTACACAAGGGAGGCAATAGTAATGAACCATCCACTACAGACGTATGGCTATCCTCTCTCGTCTATCTAAACTCCTTGAAAAATCCA
The DNA here is from genome assembly GCF_019279795.1 of Protopterus annectens. Classification (NCBI taxonomy): domain Eukaryota; kingdom Metazoa; phylum Chordata; order Ceratodontiformes; family Protopteridae; genus Protopterus; species Protopterus annectens. Next base: position 80,703,590 of record NC_056744.1, on the reverse strand, counting down.
TTGAAAGACAGCTTATTAAGTAACATCCTAATCCCTACCCAACATGGCTTTAGACCCCATCATAGTACATCTACTGCCCGATTGTCCTTTACTCAAACTGCTGCCAAAGCCATGGACAAAAATATACTGGTTTCTTGCCTCTTTCTTGAACTTTCAAAAGCATTTGATACTGTATCACACACCAAATTTCTTGATAAACTATCACAACTCAACTTATCTGCCTCTACTATTAAATAGTTCACTAGCTATCTCACTAATAGACAACAGTCACTAAGATGGCAGGCTACCTGCTCCCCTTACTTACCAATCCAAACTGGGGTGCCTCAAGGGTCAATTTGTGGCCCTCTACACTTTAGTATTTTAACAAAACAACTACATACTTCATGTACAGCATCCTCCCTGATACAAGATATGCAGACGACTCTACCCTTATTACCTGTTCTGACAGTTCCTCTAACCTCCTCCCTACTACTCAATATAGCTTCCTATCTGGAGAAAAATGGTTAAACAACAACCAACTAATTCTAAATCTCAAAAAAACAAAGCTACTACTCTTTTTTCCAAAAACCCACTCTAACCTCAAATCAACTTCACCATTTCTTCTCTCGACAATGCCATCATACAGCCTGACCGACATACTAAACTTCTTGGTGTTATTATTGATGACCAATTAAAATTTGATACCCATATTCAGCACTGTATTAATAAGACCAATCAAAAACATGGCCTACTGTACAGGCATAAAAAATACCTAGCCCCTGACTCTAAGCAGAAACTAGCTCAGGCATTCCTCCTTCTGTGTCTACTTTATGCCTCCCCCATCTTTTCACATCTACAGCCTACCTTTTTGGCTAAACTATGTCAATAATACTATAGTGTTGCAAGATTTGCTAGTAACCAACCCTACAATTCTTATTGTTGTCATGCACTAAAACAGCTCCAGTTTCTTGACTTCCCCCAGCACCTGCTTCACACCCAGCTGCAAATGACTTATACTCTGCTCTTAAACCCCCTTTCTTGTCCTTCTCTATCCTCACTAATATCACATTATACCACTCCCAGAACTCTCTGCAGCTCTGAACAGTTCCTTCTGGACACCTATAAATTAAACAAAAGCATTGGTAAACTTCTTTACAAATATAGTATTTCCCATGAATGGAACAAACTCCCCCTTAACATCCGAATCATTTCTTTTTTTTTCAAAACAGGTTTATTGTTTTAACATATAAGAGAAATATCATAACAATTTTATACAAGTAATTAAAAATAGGTATTATTATAATATTCAACAAAACAACTAAAGTATTTACAAATACATCCACTACAATCAGATCAATTAATTAAACTAAAATACCGTGCTATTGAAATTAGAATTTTTTTAACAAATTTTGTAAATTATCCCATACAATATAATATGATGTTTTTCTAGTTGTTCTCATTCTAATTGTGCTTATTTCCATATGGCACATTATATTCATAACATTTTTAAATTCATTGAACGAAGGAGGTGTATCTGAAATCCAATTTCTAGTTATTATTTTCCTGGCCACTGCTAGGATAGACCATAACAAGAGAAGCTTAATCTTTTTAACACATTGAGGTACAGGTGTGTTGAATTATATAAGAGACTTAGAAATAATGAAATTATCTGTAAAAAGAGCCTGCAAAAATTCATTAATTGACTTCCAGTATTCTTTCAACTTCATACAGTCATAAAACATATGAGCCCAGTCAGCATTAATTTCTACATTACATCTCTTACATAGATTATCTTTATTATTTATTTTATTCATCATCAAAGGTGTATAAAAAGATCTATGTAAAAAGTTCCATGTATAAAGTCTCCAGACAATGGAAGATGTAGTTCTATAAGCAGATTCCAATATATATTGTTTATCTTGTTGAGTTGGTGGGTCCCCATTAATAGAGGTGAAATAATTCCAGTATGAATCTACACTGTAAAAGTTTCTTGTCTGATAATTTTATGTATATATGAAAGTTTACCTTTATCAGAAACTTTATGCTGTAAATTTAATATCAAGTAATCAATCAGTTTTGGAATAGATTCTTTAACTGTTATAGACATTAGATCTATTCTATCAATGAGATGTTGTCTAAAGATCTGAACCTCTAACCAGCAAGTTTCTCTTAGATCAAATTCTTGTTTTAAGAAATCTAGATTTTTAACTTTATTATCAGATATCAGCTGATACCAGTACTTTAGATCATTATCTATAGCTAAATGAGCTCCTTCAGAAGTAGATGACATAAGCATACCCTGAGTATACATTATAGGAATACAATAAAATTCCATTCCCTATACTTAGGGTGCATGAATATAAAGTTACGATAACTAATAATAATATTTAATGGGTAACAAACCATATGTTTAGGTGTAATAGGTGAAGTACAAAATTCCTTTAGCAACCACAACATGGAGTTATTTACAATCATATTTTTATGTGTTAAGGAGATTTTCATGAAGTGCATACTAATTAGCTCCCAATAATCTTTCCATTTTATGATATATGACTGATCTATTAATAAAGTAATAACTTTTATAATAGAAGAGATAATATATAAATTAAAGTCTGGAAAAGAAATACCCCCTTGAGACCAGCTATTAGTATGTTTCTTTAATGCAATCCTAGGTCTATTAGGTGCCCATAAGAAATTTAACATTAGTGTATTCAGTTTCTTGATAATTATTTTTCTAGGTGAAAGTATTATTGATTGTATTAAGTATAAAATCTTGGGGAATATTATCATTTTAATAATTGTAAGTCTCTCCTCCATAGTAAAAACATATTATTCCAGGTATTAAAAAGATTTTGTATATTAAGAAAACAGGTATTATAGTTATTATATATAATAGATTTAATATCTTTAGATAGTATTATACCTAAATAAGTTATCTGACCTGAATTGGGTACATATTTAGTAAAATCACTAATGAGAATATTTTTCGTATATATAGGTAGTATTTTAGTTTTTCTTCACTGAATATTAAACCAGAAATACTTTTAAAATTCATCATTTTATCAAATAAAGACTGCATAGAAGAATTAGATCCTGCTGATGTAATTAGAACATCATCTGCAAAAGTTGAATTTTTGATGTTGTATTTTCGTCTATTTCAAAGCCCTCTATGTCAGTACTGTTTCTAATCAAATTAGCCCAAGGCTCCATTACTAAAGTGAATAATAGTGGAGAAAGTGGACATCCTTGCTTTGTACCTTTAAGAATGGGTATTTTTGTGAAACATATGTTCCTACCTTAATATAAGCCAGCGTTCCTTTGTATAAATGCTCAATTAAATTTACAAATGCATCAGAGAAGTTTGTGCATTTCAGTAAGGTAAACAGATAGTCCCAACTTACTGAATCAAATGCTGAACCTATATCAAGACTAATAAGTGTTAAATCTTTCTTTTCCTATTTGCAAAATCAATTAATGTTAAAGTTCTTCTTATATTATCAAAAGTATTTCTATTTACAATGAAGCCCGTCTGATCTATATCTATAATGCCGGGATGATTGTCTTCAATCTATCAGCAAAAATACTCATAAACATTTTATACTCAACATTAACTAATGAGATAGGTGCATATGAAGAACATCTAGTTGGATCTTTATTAGGTTTTAAAATTGGTGAAATAAATGTATATTGCCAAGATGTGGCGGGGTTATTAACTCAGTTTGGGTCAAAATAAAACCTTATGTATTAATGAATATGTAGTTTTAGAAATGATTTTATATATCTCTGGTATAATACCATCATTACCCGGTGCTTTGTTTGATTTAAGCTTATTTATTTGTGTAATGACTTCTGTATATGAAATACTCTTGTCCAATAGTTTAATCTGTTGTTTATTAAGCTTTTATTCATGTTTGTGGTTATAAACTCCTTTATTTTATCTTTAGGTTCCATGTTAATGTTGTTATGGTTAATCTTGTGAAAGTAATTTCTAAATTCATCCAGTATTTCTGGTATACTAGAAACATTCTTCTTTTTCCTTAGAGAAAAGATTTCTTTGATATGGTTTTGTTTATTCAATCTTTTGTTTTATTTTTAAGTCTATGTAAGTATTTGGGGCTTATTGAATAAGACAAAACTTGTATTTCTAAAGTTATTTTAACTTTATGAGTTAAAATTTCTTTGTATTTCTCATTTAGTTTGTTTATTTCTTCAATAACTTTCTTGTCCATAATATTTTCTTTATTATTATGTTTATAAGAGTCTAATTTACTTTGAATATCTAACAATTCCTTATCCCAAGATTTCCTTTAATTATTATACCATCTGATACTTTGTCCATATAGATATGATTTTAAGGCATCCCAAACATAGACAATGGAGACTTCAGGAGTATTATTTATGTCTAGAAAATGTTGTACTTCTGAAAGTATATATTCTTTATAGTATTTTAGCTGAGTTAAGTATGCTGGTATGCTTTTGATCTGAACATTATGAGTATTTTTATCATGAATTCAAAACAATTGAGTTATGATCAGATATAGGACATGAAATGATTTTGGAATTAATTAAATCTGTTACCATCTGGTTAGAAATAAAGACCCTATCTATTTTTGAATAAGTTTTGTATCTGTTAGAAAAAAGGTGTATGGTAATGATTTTGAATCTATCTGATTATTAATATCATTCAAATGATAAGAATTAGCAAAATCATTTAAATGTTTTGCATTAGATATAATTCTTCTTTTCCTTATAGTGGTAGTATCACTTTCATGTAGTATACAATTAAAATCACCAGCTAAAATAATATCCCCTATAGAGAATGATATGATCTTATCAATATGATGTTTCACTTTATTAATACCAATTCCAGGTATCCAATATACATTAATTAAAGTGTAAGTCTTCCCATTAATTTGTATTGTAACCATACAAAACATTCCTTTGTCATCCTGAAAAGATTTAATGGTTTTAGGAATGGGCATACTTTTATTCCATAAAATAGCCACTCCTCTTTTTCTGAGTGTGCTCTGAACTAACCAATACTGTATACTTATTAGTGGCTAGTTTATCAATATCTTTTTTCAAGAGATGGGTTTCTTGCAGGAAGACTAGATTGGCCTTGTGTAAATTAATGTATCTTATTAGGCTTGCCCTTTTACACGGATTATTCAATCCATTAATGTTTAAAGAAATTCCTTTTAAAGATGTCATTTGGCATTTTTAAAACTCAAGAATCTTATGATCGAAATAACAAATAACAAGATAAATAATGTTACATCTCCTCTTTTAGGTGTACCTTTAAATATAGCTGTATTTATTAAATCTCTTATGGGATTTTGTATAGGATTCAATTTTGTTTGTAGTGACAATGAGTGTATAAAATATATTGTGGATGTCAAAACTATATACATATAACAATGAACAAGTGAAAATAATGTAAGGATTAAACCTTGCATCCAGCCTGGAGTTGAAAACTCCAACTTAGAGTATTTACTACTCAAATTAACCCTACCCTAAGCAGCAGTACCTCAGCTACCACCTTATCAATTTAATACTAGTTATATTTAACTGAGGTTAACAGTTTTCAATTCAATTATCTATCAAGACAAAACTACACATTTGGTAAAACAGCATCATATAAACTAAAATAAACTTTTTTTTTAACTGTTCATACTACTATATAGATCTATGTAATATATAACACTTGTATTCAAATAGCATTCAAATAATCTTGATGTTAGAAATCAAGAGGAGAGAAAATTAGGTTCTAACATTCATTTAAATCAAAAACTTTGGCTAATATGATTCAGACATTACATATATTAAGATGCATCTATTTTCTGTCATGTGAATACTATTAACAGCTTCCAAAAAAAAAATCTTGAATTGTTTGTATATGAGCATTTACTTAAACTCATTATTGTCAATAGAGTAAAATATTGTATTCATAAAAAATATTATAAATCATATTGCATAGTTATGCAAATTCTCAGAAACACTTGCATTATTAAAAAGCCATCACACACATACACACAGACACACACACACACATACATACACACACACATACACATACACACACACACACACACACACACACACACACACACACACACACATATATATATATATATATATATATATATATATATGATCTCACTGAATTATGTCCTTGTTGAGCACTATCCT